>NW_027210742.1:587500-615000 GCF_029030835.1 Brachyistius frenatus
TTTACCACAAATTGAAAGCGTTTAAAGTCCTCGTGCTTTGTTTGCAAAATAACAAAAAGATTCCCGTGAACACCTGTATTACTGAACTGTGATCAGCATGCGGTGTGTGTTGCTTCTTCTGTGTTTGCGTGGGAGTCACCGTGGGGTTTTATTATGGCCCACATTTGCCGAGCTTCGGGGAAAAAACAAAAAACAAACAACACACACTGCTCTGAACACACACACACACACACACACACACACACACACACACACACACACACACACACACACACAGCCCCAGAGGACATACTTTGCAGTCAGTCTTTGCAGGTTCGTGTGTGTGTGTGTGTGTGTGTGTGTGTGTGTGTGTGTGTGTGTGTGTGTGTGTGTGTGTGTGTGTGTGTGTGTGTGTGTGTGTGTGTGTGTGTGTGTGTGTGTGTGTGTGTGCTCATACCTCTCTGTATCAGGGGGGTCACACAGGACAGAAGAGCCTCAGTAAAGGACGTCTGGCAGAGAGACACAAAGAAGTGAAAAAGTCTTTGATAATAATGTCTCACTAATACAGAACACACACACATTAACCCGACCAGCATGACACACACCTCTCCTACACCTCTCCACATTTGTGAGAGCAGATAATCATAGTTTGGTTCGTCGTTTAGACCACAGCTGTAATGATGATTTGAATATTTACGTTATAAAAAAAAAAAATGGGGTGCCGCGGTGTAATAGTGTGTAAACGAGGGGGATGGAGGGGGGATGGGCGAGGTCCCATCAGTGGAGACCACCCAACTAGGGCACCTGTTCATTAACAGCCACTACACGCACACACACACACACACACACACACACACACACACACACACACACACACACCTCAGTAGCTCATCACAGCAGCAGTACATGCAGGTCAAACACCGGAGCAAGCCAAATTGGTCCCGGAAAGAAAACACACATCTTCCTTCCCTACTAGAAACGTCACTCACGCTTTCTTTCTCACACACACACACACACACACAGACACACACACACAGCCTTTAAAATATCAGTGTAAACAAACAAGACCACGTCCTCCCGTATCTGAAGCCACACCGGACTCACCACTGTTTTTCCTCAAACTTCTCGAGCGGCACGGCCACACCGACGCAGAGACGGGCGTCAGGCAGGCGAAGGGGGCACTAAAGAGGGGTAAGAGGGTGTTTACCACCCTCTGAACAACACACACACACACACACACACACACACACACACACACACACACACACACACACACACACACACACACACACACACCACACACACAAACCATGCATAGCCACATGACTATATTACCACTTGCAGCTGCTCACCGTTCTCACCGCCTGCCTTGACAGGACCTGACAAGTGTGTGTGTGTGTGTGTGTGTGTGTGTGTGTGTGTGTGTGTGTGTGTGTGTGTGTGTGTGTGTGTGTGTGTGTGTGTGTGTGTGTGTGTGTGTGTGTGTGTTTGTATGCGTTACACATGATATATTTACAGTACTGCGTGCAGCAACTTTAGACACCGACGTGGCTGAAATACCTGGCGCTCCATTTATCCTTTTTACTGTAACACACGAACCCAAACGAGGCTTCTTGGACCCATAAATCCCTCTTAAAAGCTCTGCAGCGACTTTCTGAACTATTTTTTTTTTTTTTTTTTTAAAGTTACATGAAATTTAGAAACTTAAAATCGATGGGGCTCGACTTCATTACCGGCGGTTTTGCTCGGGCCTCGAGGATCCTGAAACGTTTTCGACATAACGGAGACCGAATAAACTGTCAATTAGTTTTAGACCAGAAGAAATTTAGCAACAAAGACTGCATTTTATTCTCAATCGATGATCGGTCTGAATATTACTGCAGATTTTGAACTTGAATTTATTCCAATATGCATCTTCAAGACTGCACGAGTACATATTATAAAAATTAGCATCATTTACAGTCGATGCAATGGGCTGAAACTAATTGTTATTCTCCATGTGCATGCGATACTGCAGCTACAATATACAGTAACTTTAAAAAAAAAATAAAAAAAATAAAAGTTGCTTATTTTGTCTCATAAACAGTCTAAAACCCCAAAAATATTCAAGTTATATTGAACCGAAAGCAAAACTTATCCGGCCTCGCCGATCTCTCCCTCCCTCCCAACCTTTCGACCCCCCCGAGCCACCGAAAGAGACAACCCGGCTGACCCTGAACGACCCCCGAGTGGGGTGGTGGTGGTGGGGATAGGTGGAGGGGGTTGTCCCCAGCCAGGTAAAAACAGAAGCAACACGTGTCTGGTTAGACGTTTAAAGATGGACAGCTTACCGTGCCGAGGTGTGTTTGGAGGACTCAACATATGAGGTCAGACGTCAAAAGATGGACGCCTCTAATTTAAAAAAAAATAAATAAAAAAAAAAAATCATCGAGACATGAAAACAAAGACGCTGCATCGACCTCCGTCATAGATAACTGTTATTTTTTGAGGTGCCGAGGGAAAGAGAAACCAAGAAAGAACAAAGCAACGGAGCGACTGAGAAGAGAAAGAAATACAATAGGAAATGAAAAACACAAAGAGACGCCGACGTTGCAATAAGAAGCAGGAAGGAAGCGAAGAGCGAGAAACCGAAGACGGGACGAGAAAAACAAAACAAACAAAAAAACGAAAGAGAGAGACAGGAAGCGAAAGTTTGTGTCTGATATCCTGAAGAACCAGTGATTGCAAAATATTTCAGTTTATATGAAATATTTCAAGCGTTTGGAAAAACAACATCATTGGGACCGACTCTGTTTTTTTTTTTGGAGCTGCACGGTAGATCAATGATAGGAGGGCAAACACACGGGACGGGGAACGACCTTATACGGGCGTTCAAAACAAGCTACAAATCGACCTTGAAACAGGCATGAACGGGTATTTTCTGTGCTTGTTACTAAACTATAAAACACAAAGAGACGGCAATGCTGCAAACTGTCCACGCATGAAGTCAGAAATATCAGTTATGCCAAACGGTGAACGTCCGGAGAGCTCCGAGGAAACTCTTAAGATGTCACTGTAATTTAATTCCTGAGGAAAATTATATAAACCAGGAGGTGGGTAATGATAGGTCTCACCCTCGCTGCTATTATCTCCCTCGCTAAAATCTTTCCACGTGGAGACGCCGAGATGAAATTATATGAAGCTCGAAGTCGGTGTGTAGAAACTACAAAGCGTCTCTCTGCAGGCAAAATACCTTTTTTTTTTTCCTCTTTTTTTTTATTATTATCATGTGTAGGCTTGGTGGATGCCAGGAAAAGTGGGATGACTAACTCTTGTTTCCTCCTTTCAGTTTGCCCTGTTGAAGGCGTAAACAACTGCTCAGTTCAAGTAAGCTGCATTCAAGGACACATTGGGGACGCGACCCATCAGTCAATGTGATCTCGCTCTTTTTATCTTCGTCCAATGGGAAGCAGCCGTTTGGAGAAGTCATTATGTGGATGTGCGTGTTGTTGTTTTTTTTAGCTGAAGGTTTTGGATATTTATATGTTAATATTTGCCCTGACGATTAATGAGCTCGACCATTTTTGGCTCCGGATTAAAACAGAAATAATAAAGAGCTACTTGATTGTGAGTCTGTAAACTTATCTACGTAACGTTGGAATAAAATTAGTTTTTTAATAAGGATACAGAAACACAGACACAATTAGAAAACTCCCTAGATTATGAGTACTTCAAAAAAAAAAGGAATATTTTACCTTAGTAAGTCGCTCAGCAGAAAGTTAAAGCAATTTGCATCTATTTTAATAGTTAATAATTAACATTTTATGGTTCACGGTGAAGATTTTATGCTTTTTTTTTGTAAAGTGGACCAGTAAAATGAATATCTTTGGGTTTTTCAATGCTGGCTGGATAAAAACAAATCATCTGAAGATGCCATAGCGGACTATAAAAATAAATAAATTCTAATGTACTTTTTTGACTATTTCCTGACGATTTTACAGACAAAATGCAAATAATCAGGAGTTACTTAGATATTAACTTGAAAATGTATCTATCCTAATTAGACAAAAAAACAAACTGTACATTTAAATCTATATCTATATGAAGGAAAACTATCTGAATACCCTTTTGGGATCCTATTCGGTCAGATCCCCTCAAAATGCTTCAGCTATCTCCGATAACATCTTTTGACAGGTCTGGATGTGATAAATAATTTCATCTGACCCCCACGTGTCACACGACATGATATATTAAGAGGATTCATTTGAGGTTATTATGGTTTATTAAACCATTTCCTTTCCCCCCAACTGGTCAGATGAAATGATGTAGTAGCCCCTTAACACTGGCATCCTAACATTCCTCCTACATCTGTTTCCATTCAGCTGGTTGCACTGTAATTGTACATATACTGTATACATGCCAGTATGCTTTAATCACAGCCTTAGCAAAGTGAGCCGAATTTCATGGTGGATAATTAAGATTTAGAAAAACGATGAAGTTACGGTTTACAAAGCCTGTGTGTTTGGCGAGAAGCCAGGTAACGTAAAATGTGCATATTTTTGAATGGAATATCGTTTCCTCCCGTAGTTTTAGACTGAAGTCTGCAGCTCTCAAGAGCAGCCCGCATTAGACCAAGACACACGTTTTAAGCCCAATAATTTACCTACCAGTTTTCTGCGTACACTTTAGTCTCACTTAAATGTCTTTAAAACAAATTTAAAAAAATTAAAAATTAAAAAAAGACCTTTTTGTTTTCAGTTCTGACGACTTCAAGGGAAGCTGTGTGACATCTGAGCGGCCATGTTGCAGAAAAGTTTAACTCCCTGTTCACCTTGTCCCCCCCCGGAATAAAACCTCTCAGCATTTACACACTAAAAAAAAAAACACACACAAAAAAGAAGAAAGAAAAAAAAAAAAAAAAAACTCGACTTTAAGTCGATTAAAAACTTTTTGTTGTTGTTGTTGTTGTTTTTTGTTTGTTTTGTTTACCGTCACGTGTTACACGAGTTTCAGAAACGCAGCTCGACTCACCGGGACTATTTTCGGCAGGTATTCGTGGCCGAGCACCAAACATCAACACTGGAAACGTGCGACTCCGACTGCTTTTCTCTTCCTCTTTTTGTTTCTCCCCTGTTGTTTTGTGGCCTTTTCTTCGGTATGTCCTCTCTCCCTCCTCTCTCCCCCCCCCACGCCTCCTCTGCTCTCTCCTCGGTCCCGTTATTTATTTCCGTAGAGAGCCATGTTTCACACCCTCCATAGCTGCCTGCCTGCCCGCCCGCCGCCTCCGACTCCGCCGCCGCTGCTGCTGCTGCCGCCCGTGATGAAGTGTACTATTTTTGAAAAAAAAAAAAAGTCACTCCTCTCCTCTCCGGCCCGCCCTGCTCCCTCCTCCCCTTTCACAGAGAGCTGCTCACACAAAAACTTAAATCACTTGACACTTTTAAAAACAAAATCATTTACTTTAAAAACAACAAAACAAACAAAAACAACAAAAAAATGCAGAAGATAAACTGAGATAAATGTTAGTTTAACCAACATGGCCGGATTGAAGTGTTAGGAGGCCCGAGGGCAGAGATATGTTGTTGCCCCCCCCACCCCACCCCACCCACCCCTCACTAAAGAGCGTCATAGTTTTACATGGTTTTAGCCATAGACTGTATATAAAAGTGGAAGTAGCTGAAAAATGAGGCAGATGCAGAAGTCCCTTAAGCTGCAATACCACCGAGTGCCACCAGGGATCGGCTCCAAAACGTCCCGGTGCTAAGTCTCTTAGCAATTCGGGTTTTTTTTGGATGATTTTTTATACGAGACGTTAGTAAAGCGATCCTTAAAGTATCTTTAGGACTATTTTACACCCGAGCAAGATTTTTCCTCACCTTTTTGAAAAAAACAAACAATGCCCAAACAAATATTGAGATGGGTTTTAAAAGTTTATGAAACTATAATGACCCACGCATTATGTGCATTATCATTATATCACGTACTATTTATTTTTACTTTTAGTTCAGACTACAGCTACCCCTTAAAAAAAGCACGTAGTGTTGCATGTAGTATGTGTACGATTGGGACGTACTACTTCTTTATAAAAACTTGAACTTTGACCCACTTTGTCGTATCCGTTTTATCCGTAGCGCAGTGTTTGTAGTAAAAAAAGAGGCGACTTCCCAAGAGATTATCACTTTATGCAAATATGGCCCTTGTGGCCACTTACAGTATTGCAACAACAAAACAAAAACTGCAGATTAAAAAGCATTTTTTTACTACAAACCACGATCATCACAAACGTGTTGACGGGACAAAAAAAAAAGTCTTTGTACTATGAATCTTTTATCTGCTTGGGGGGTTTAATATCTGTTGAAACTTCCCAAGTACTGAGAAAAGTGAGTATTATTTTCTTGGCATCATCCAAATGAGGTCAGGCCAGTGATGGGAAACATGAATGAGGTTACTTCTATGAAAACACTCTCACAGCCTGAAGGGTTTCTGTGTGCTAATTTCTCTGATCAGAACTAGTAAAATGCCTTTTTTTTGTTTTACTTATACTTTAGTTTTTCCTTTATTTATTTTTTTACCGGGAGAAGCTGTAACATTACGGGCGCAACGTCAGCGAGCCTCTGCTCCTCTTCCTCTCTGTGTTGTATTTGAGAAACCTTTATTCTCCAAAGGTTGTGAAATTCACCAGCTGTGTGTGATAAAACTAGACACACACACACACACACACACACACACACACACACACACACACACACACACACACACACACACACACACACACACACACACACACACACACACACACACACACACACACTCATCTACACTGGAGTGTTTTAGACTACTTACAATGAAAGTTTAACTTTAACAGTATCACGTCGGCCAATTATTTTGAACATGTATTGACTTATTGATTGAAATTTAATTAAATTTAATGGTAAATTCCTCAGGATTGCATTCATATGTGAGACCGTTACACCGTCTCCACCTCCCCCAACTTTTGACTTCACTGAAATACTGGAAATCATTATTTGACCTTGCAGCTCGTATTGAGTTTTCACGATGATTGACAGCTTGAATCTGCTGATCACTTTGAGACACACGGCACAGTCCTACCGGACTTCTTGAATAACTACAGCACAGACGGTGAGTTATTCTACATGTGATGAAGGAATGTCTCGATATCTGAAAGAGGAAGAGTCTTTTTAGGGAACTGCGAAACAAAAAAAAATGCAATTCAGGGAAATAATGTACTGCAATGGCTGCACGAGAGGAAACGTCAAACACAATCACAGCACGTGTTACGTCAACGGTTTCCTCAGATCAAAACAAACGCTGCGTTTTTTGCAGTTATTTTTCATTTTTAAATATTTTATTTATTGATTTATTTGCAATAATTATATGAAGCACTTATTGGGATGGAAAAGTCTCTAAAACATTGTTGGTCGTTGAAAAAAATTAGCCAAAATGTTCCGCTGAGACGTATTCAGCAGGATCAATACATAACGACACAACAGGCAGATTTTTTTTGGGGGGGGACAAACAGCCAGTTGTGTAACAACAACAAACATATAGCTCGTAGCAACAAAGCACTGCAAACATGCAGTACTTCCCATCCTGATGCAAATCTGGACTCTGCAACAGCAAAAGAACAGGAAAAATGGAAATCCCGCTGAGCGTCATGTTTACGGTGCAGCGTCGATCAGTGACGCAAACACTCAGATAAAAACTCTGCTGACAGAAACCTCTGCACAACAGTTTGACTTTAAAGAGACTGAATTGCTGTTTCCTGAAAGAAAAAGAGGATTTAAAGTGGGTTTCTTCGAGCGGGGTGAAGATGCGGACGCTCGGCCTTCAGGTGGTTTCCATCTGTGTATTTCTACAGGTATGAAAATGTATAAAATAAAATGGACAGAAATTATTTACAACTAAAGGTCCTGGAAACTGCCGATATGTTTCGAGACAACTTGCCATTGTCTAATTATGGTTGACAAGTTTCATCCTTTTTTTTTTTTTTTATAATTCATTTTATTCCTCGTCACTTCTTACTGTTTTGAGACGAAGTGTTGATTTGCTTTCATAGATACATTCTTATATGTATTTTTCAATTTCATTGTTTAGCAAATTCTCTAAATCTGTTGTGGCGAAATAATGACGAAAATGATTAATTCAGTCAAAAAAAAAAAAAAAAGGCGTTAAAACAACACAATAAAAGAGAAGAAACAGAAATGAATTAAAGTAAAATGAAATTAATTCAAACAGAGAACACTTTGATAGACTTGATTTAGTACTTTGAAGTAAAAAGTGTGGCAGATAAGAAATTTAATTAAAGGCACAGAAAAACTAGAACGGTTTTGACATTTTTAACTCGTAACCATTTCGTCTATTTTTTTTTTTTTTTAATAATCATTTCTTTTGTCTGTGGTTGGTAAATTTGATAAATTATTGCTGGTTCAGATACGGCTATACTGTCGCTGTGAGTTCAAACTCCCATGCATTCATATGTAGCCCAATTTTAGCCCTTACTTCCTTCAGTTGAAAAAAAACCCTTTCTTTAACACATGAATAGTTAAACCACACACATTGAATGAAACACAGTCAACATTTATTACAACACAAACAGTAACCCACAGATAATAATTTTAAAAAAAACACAATAATACCCGGGATTTGATAGTCAGTGTGATGGTACCTTAACGTTGGCCCGCTTGTTGGAGCTCATCTAAATCCTCTTGGAAAAGGTGCAGGCATTACTCGCTGTTCCTCGGTTACTTAAGAGAGCGGTAGATGACAGTCTTTGCAAACCCTGTAGGACACTTAAGTACTTTTCCAAACTATACTTCTCTGCCCATGAACACAAATGCAAATGTACTGTTATGCAGAAATGACAAAGAAACACATCCACGGCGCTACACTAATAAATATGAAAGCGAAGAAAAAGCAGGTAATGATTCACAACCGTCAACACACACACGACCTTTTTGGTATTAAAAGTCAGGGTCAATGACTCCAACCCTGCTTAAAGATTAACTTTCCGAGCTCAATTTTAAACTTCCATTCGCAGGTGCCGGGCTGTTTCCCATCATGCATCATCACGGGCTCGGTAGCCAACTGCGCCTCTCAGAACCTCCGCCGGGTTCCTCCTCTTCCTCCCCACATCACCCACTTGTACCTGGAGATGAACGCCATCGGCGACATCAACTCCAGCTCCCTGTCCGGCCTCGAGGAGCTGCGGGAGCTCGACCTCGGACGGCAGCACGTACCGCTCGTGATTAGAAACGACGCCTTCGGCGGACAGAGGCGCCTGAGGAAGCTGGTGCTCGGCTTCAACGTCGGCCTTCAGCTGGAGCCGCGGGCCTTTCAGGGACTCTCCGGTTTGCAGGATCTCCACCTGGATTACTGCTCGCTGGAGGATTCGATCCTGAAGGGCGATTATCTGGAGCCGCTTTCGTCCCTACAGACTCTCGACCTCTTCGGGAACCGGATAAAGAGGCTCCAGCCTGCGCCGTTCTTTGCAAACATGACTAATTTGAAAGACTTGAACCTCAAGCTGAACAAAATTGACAGGATCTGCGAGTCCGATCTGGTTGGTTTCCGGGGGAAGAACTTCACGTTCCTGAACCTGAACTCCAACCACCTTAAAACGATGTCTGGCGACACTTTCGACTGGCAGAAATGTGGGAATCCTTTCAGAGGAATGTCCTTCCAGATGCTCGACTTGTCCAACAGCGGGCTCAGCTTGGGGAAATCGAAGGAGTTTTTCAGAGCCATCGATGGGACGAAGATCTCCCGTCTCAAATTCTCGGGGCACCTGGGAAGAGGATTCTCCTTCAACAACCTCCCCGATCCGGACCGCAGCACGTTTGAAGGCTTGAGGAACAGTTCGGTCCTCTCGTTGGATCTGTCGAAAAACCGGATATTCGCGTTGCAGCAGGGGGTTTTTAGTCCGCTGACGGACGCCGCGATTGTCGACGTTTCCCAAAACAGGGTGAATCAGATCCACAGAAACGCCTTCGAAGGCCTTCAGGGGAATTTAAGAATGCTGAACCTGTCACACAACCTGCTCGGCGAAGTCTATTCCTACACGTTTGCCTCTCTGACGAACCTTCGAGTGCTGGACTTGTCTTTCAACCACGTCGGTGCTTTGGGTTTTCACTCGTTCTGTGGACTTCCCAACCTGAAGGCTTTGTATCTGACAGGAAACTCCCTGCGAGAATTAGGCTTCCCTGCATCTCTACCGAGTTTAGATTATCTCATGTTGAACAACAATAAGTTGACGTCCTCGTCGGTGAGCGGTGTCGCCCGGTTTGCAGCAAACGTCGCGCATCTGAACGTCCAGGACAACAGATTAACGAACTTGGGGGATGTTTACGCCTTTCTGACTCAGCTGAAACGCCTCCAGGGTCTCTTCCACGGAGGGAACACGATCAGGTGGTGCACGCTCAGCAGACGGGTTGGTCCGAACAACGTCCAAGTTCTGGACCTCCACGGCAGCTCCCTGCAGGCTATTTGGACTCAGGGCAAGTGCCTGAATCTGTTTGACAATCTCGGGCACGTCGCCGGTCTCAACTTGAGCTTCAACGCTCTGCGGTCTCTCCCTGGAGGCGTTTTCACCGGCCTCACCTCCGTGGTGCAGATGGACCTCTCGTCCAACGCCTTGACGTACCTCCAGCCCAACGTTTTACCCAAAAGTCTGAAGTTACTCAACCTGTCCGACAACTTCATGGCCTCCCCCGACCCGGACGCTTTCCGCTCTCTCGGCTTCCTCGACCTAAAGGCAAACCGATTCCGCTGCGACGCGAATCTGAACGGTTTCCTCGCCTGGTTGAAGGAGACCAACGTGACGTTGCTGAGTCCCGTTCAGGAGCTCAGATGTGAGTTTCCTTCCGGTTTCTTTAATGTTCCTCTGTTAGATTTCTCTGCTCAGGTCACACAGCAGTGAAAGAAACCGAGGACGTATCTTGTTTCGGGGATGATGCCGAGAAAATCACGAAGAAATAATCAGCGGAGTCGTTCTCTGGTGTCGTGTATCGTTGATTAAAGTTATACAGGCATATTTTTATCATCCGTATCATAATTTTTTTAAATAAGTGCAGGATTATGTTTGTCCCAATCTAAGAATCCCGATCTGCATGTCTATAACGCTTTGAATGGGAGAATTACCTTCATACTTTGTTGAACTGGTAATCAAATTCATCGTAGCCTAAAACCTCAGTACCTCTTGGACTCTTCAAAAAACTGAATTAATTATCGTTAACTGCCTGTATGTAACTGTTTTAAGTGATTTTATTGATTAATTTGGTTCTTTATTGCTGTTTGTTGGTTTTGTTATGATTGTAATATTGGCATCATTGTACCAAGAATCTTAAATAAAGGTTTAATGAATGAATTAAATTTAAAAAAATTTAAAAAATATGTGTAACAGTACCGGAAAGTAAAAAAACATTTTTGAGAGAGAGTTGAAATTACAACTCATAATGATTAAAAATGTCATGATTGGTTACACAATATCTTTCTCATGATTTTCTTTTGACAAACTACGTGAACACTTTGGTCTTTTCACGCCCTCAAACATCCAAGAAAAAAAAATCTGAAAAACTCATCAATCGCCACGAAATCAAAAAAGGTTGCGACCGCTGATCTCCTGCCGCGACTTTAAAATGAGTTCTCGTTGTATTTTAGCACAAAGATATTAAATTTACAGGGAAAGTAGTCGTTCTGACAGTTCAACTGCGTTTGAAGGCACATTAGAGACAATAATGTTTTCACTCCCTCGTGGCCTGAATCTATTTCTTCTGCCCCAATTAACGTCAGACTGAGTTCAAATTTAATTTAAAAGTGGGCAAAATTAAACTATTCAACAGAATCACATGTAAACAGACTGTTATTTTGTACAAGATATTACGCAGTGATCAATTGACACACCTGTATTGTACATCTGTGTAATCAATACGTCATTTTCTAGTTTTGGTGCTGCAGTTAAATTTAACATCTGTGTTTACTGTGTCAGTAAAAGCTGTAATTTAAGACCAAAAAAATGCAGGCAACTTAAAAAGCTTATTAAAGGCAGCGAATTCGTTTTCTATATATTTTTTTTAGCGCTTAGCAGATTCAAATGTATTTGATCACTATATATAATTTTTTTTTTAAAAAGGAGCAGTATGCAGTTTAAAGTGGAACAAATATTGCATGTTAAGTCAGCTGTTTCCTGTCGTTACAGCAGAGGGCAGCGTCAGCCCGGTTACCAACCGCTGACCTCCCCGCTGCTCCTCAGCTCAGCATGGCTCCCTCCAAAAAAAACACAAAAAAAAAACCAATACCAGCCACTCTTTTTTTTTTCTCTCTCTCTGCTGGGATCCCGTGTGCAGCAATGCAGCACTCAGTTGCATAATATCTGGTCAGCGAGACATGAACACCTGCTGCGGGCTGGAGTTCATGAACATAACCATACTATGAGATAAACTGGGGTAAAGTAGGGGAACAGGTCAGCAATAACAATGTTCAGCTCAGTGGCACTGAAATGTTTTTTTTTTTTTTTTTTGGTCGACAAACACGTTTATGTTTTGATATCCGAGGCAGAATTCACTGTTTTGGTTGAGTACATTTTCTCCAAAAAAAAAAAAAAGCCTCCATTTTTGTTTTCTACGCTGTAACTTGTCATTTATGTTTATATGTAATGGAAAGAATCGCTGAATCAAATGTGCTCCTACTGTCCTAATAAAGCAGCTCTGTGTTCATAAAATATTAAAACGTCGACAGGCGGGGGATGAAGAGGAGACCTCTGTTTTCCCTCTTAGTCAACTGCTGATAAGACTCAGATTGCGTGTGTGTGTGTGTGTGTGTGTGTGTGTGTGTGTGTGTGTGTGTGTGTGTGTGTGTGTGTGTGTGTGTGTGTGTGTGTGTGTGTGTGTGTTTCACCTGGTGAGTCATCACTGAACCTGATTGTCTGACATGTTTTTGTTTTATGACTGTTGCTCATAAATCACAAACTTGGGAATCCCCAAAAATAAACAAAGTTGTTTGATTCACTGACGCTATGTTAAAGCCACCGTGTGTGGGATTTGAACATATGTGACACTTGTTCCCCTTTTCTTTTTTTTTTTTTCCTCCTGCGTGCCGTAGTAAACTGTGATTTATAATCTAATCCGAGATTAAAAGCAATAAAACACACGCAAGACTTTAAACAACAACTTATTGACTGGAGAGTAGACTCATCCCTTCTTTGAACTTTGATGACAGCGTATACATGAAGGGGTTATTTATGAAGAAAATAAATAATCTAATGTCATCCCGACACAATTAACAGTTTAATCTAATTCAACATTTTGGTCATTTTCTTAATAAAAACCGGAAACGGCACAAACGTGAAAATCTCCTTCGAAGAGTGCCTGAAAATGTTGTTTTTCTTTTCTTTGCCGTGATCCGTTTTTCTGGACTCACTGCAGATGTAACACGCTGAGCCTTTTTCGCCGTTGAATATTATGACGTCATTGCAATCCATCAATTTTAATTCAAGAGGCGGTAATTTGCAGCTGGCGCCTCGCGCTGTGCAGGTTTTCATAGCATCTTGTACGGCGGAGACCTGGTTTTGCGTGATTTGAGGTTGTGTGTCATAAATGCTGCATGTTGTGCGAACGCCGGCAAAGAATATCTTAATAAAGGGAAATGAAATCAAATATTACATTCGCAAACACACGACAACCTAAATCATGTGTTGATCAGAGAGAATTAAACATGATTGATATCAGCAGTGTCGTCATTGGATTTTTTTTTTTTTTTTTTTTTTTTTTCAAGCCAACACATGAGCTCAGCCCGACCGGCCCGCCATGTTACATACATATACATATAGACTCACCCCCCCTCCGCCCCCCAGATCAACTACATCCCCATCCCGACACCCTCTACCGGCAGGTTACCATGGAAACAGGCTCTTTATCCACCTCCTCCACAGTTACTCCACACTTCCTGATAGTCTCTGGATGGCCTCCCTCTGTCTGCCATCAGCCTCCACCCTCCTCCCTCCTCCCCACCCCCACAGTCCTCACACACACACACACACACACACACACACACACACATTTATACAATAATGTACAGCCCCCTGACACATATGTGAAAATGTCCACGGCCAACATTAAACTAAACGGAGTTAAGAGCCAACCGCTGGAAAGAGCTGCTCTTTTTTTTTTTTTTCTGCTATCAAATTATTTAACCCAATCACGTTCATCCTCGCCGCCTGCCTCTAAAATTCAGATCATAAATTATGGATATTTTAAAGGCAGTAGGGATAATTGAGATTACACAGCGTACTGAAGTAAATATCTAACGAACGTTTTGTGTAATTTGTTTTTGCTCAACATTTTTTTTTTTTTAAATCTTAGCACCTTCAAATGTCTCCCGATAAGATGCTCACACGCTCTCCAAATAAAATGTACAGTATCTTCTTCATGTGTTAAAAAAACAATAATGCACATTCACCCGCTGCAAATCCTCCACAAAATTAAAGGTACAGTGTAGTTGACCTCCGTTTTAAACAACATAAATATACAGACGTTTGGATGAAGCCTCAAAACAAGTCCCTGTTTTTTTCTTTTTTCTTTTTTCCCCTCTACAACAAACTGGGTCAATTATGTTCCCAGTTACCAATGACTCAACACACAAAATGCTCCATGTGCATTTTTAAACGGGGGAAGTGGGTTAACCCACATTTGAACATCAGTGGAAACAGGATCTAATGGGAACTCTGAACCGTGTTCAGTGTGTTTTTTGCCATTTTTAAATCCTGATAAATGAATTTTAGTGGGCTGTTGTGTTTTGCTGAGAACTAAACAATTTTTAAAGAGGTTAAAATGTCAAAAAAAAAAAAAAAAAGATCTGGTTTCGGTGTTTTAAATGCGACAATCTGCAGCTTTTTAAGGTTTTGGGTTTTGGACTTCATTACGAAATCCAATAAATTATTTTCTGTCTTTAAAGTGATCCCTGATCATATTCAGTCAATGCAACTTTTCTGGAACTTATAAATTCTATTAACAGTGATGTGATTTTGATGTGTGAGTCGTTTACACACAGTGGGAGGGGGGGGGGAAGTGGGAGTGGAGGGGGCGGGGGGGTACGTCATGTGTCAGGAAAGAGCAACAGATCTGCTGCACTGCGGGGATCTATGCTGTTGTTTCACTCTGGTTGAGGACGCTCTCGCACACGGCGGGGGGTCCAGCTGCAACTGGATCTCGTACATCAATAATACAGTGATAATTAGTCAGCCAGACCCCCCCCCACCTCTCACCCCTCCCCCCCACCATCATTTGCTCCTATTAACCTCCAGGAAGTGAAGAAACCCTGTGACACTAAACCGTACACACCTGACTGCACACTGCTGTCGAAACAACAGCGAACTTCAACTTCAAACCGGGAGCCTTCAGTCGGCAGGTGGAGTTTTTTTTTTTTTTTTTTAAGAGCTTCAAACCACAGCAGGCGTTTCTTGATTTTACTTTATGTCAGTTTTACAGACAGATTTTCAGGTCTTAAAATGATTTTGTTTTCTGCTAAAGAAACCATCCGTTTCAAAATCAACTTCACATAATCGCCTTTTACTTCTTCAATAGAATCTTCCACCGAGAAAAATGTGCTAATAAAGTAAAACCCAAAATAACTAGAGGGGGAAAAAAATTCTATAGATTTGGAGGCTTTTTGGAGCCAACCCCTAGTGGCCCTCGATGGTATCGCACTTTATGGCACTTCTTTGTTGACCTCATTTTTCAGACCTGACAGCGACGTCCACTTTTATAAACAGTCAATGAAAGACTCATTGATCTACCTAAACACATTTTTTTTTTTTAGATGTGTTTCTTGCTTTGTGAATAAAAATCCCAGTTCAATGACTTTGGAAGTGTGATACGTCTCTCGTTCTTCATTTTAATGAGATTATTTATAAGACATTTCATTTGAAATTTAGACACTGTGGAGAGACACGGAAATGATGGCAGACAACAGGTATGATGAAGGTCATCATTCAGGTTCCAAAGTACCTCATCTGACCAGCGACAACACACATCATTTATGTTACATCATCATCATTCTTTTTTTTTGTTTTTTTTGTTTTTGTGTGTGTTTGTTTGTTTTCCAAAAAAAAAATCCAACACGGACGTGAACTCGATGGAGTCCAACTTTCACAGAGAAAACAGACTCGAAAAAAAACCCAACCCTGATTACATGAAATATTTACACGTGTATCTTTCGGGGGATTTAAGCACAGCTGGAAACACAAAGAGGCAATCATACAGTACACACACACACACACACACACACACACACACACACGCGCGCGCACGCACACGCACACACGCAACAGTCGGTTCAGCACCTTAGCCATCAGTTTTAAAAGGAGGCGCTCGGTCTCCAAACATGCAGGAAATCGACGAGGTCTTTACATCAAAAAGGAGGAAGTGTTGTTTTACAGAGTCTCTGAGGTTCGTAAGGTCGTGTCCTGTCAGATCATTTCCAGGAAGTCTTTGACCTCTCAGGGGTCAGCGGAGGAGGTGGCGCGTGTTCGAGTCCCGGCTGAGAAGTCTTTAAGAGGATCACTGGCCAAAAGGTGGAAGAGAAAGAGGGGTGGGGGGGAGTATCATAAATAATAATAATAATAATAATAATAATAATAATAATAATAATAATAATAGTAATAAAAAAAAATCCCTAAAGCTTTACTGTGCCGCCGCCGTGGGTGTGGCAGCGTGACACGCCGACAGGGAAAGATTGGAAGAGGAGGAAGAGATGGATTTTGGGGTCTGACACCTGCAAAGGAGAAGAAAAAAGAAGAAGAAGAAGAAGAAGAAGAAGAAGTGGTAATTAAAATTTAAACATTCCTGTTTTTATATACAATTCAGACACAAAGATTAATAAGATCATCCAGGAGCAGTGAGATTAGAGGCTGCTGAGAAAATGAGAGATAAACCGTCAGATTAGGACGGACCAGGGAGGGTGTGGCTAATCCCAGATAATCCCATTTAGAGACGCACTGACTCTAAACCGTTTACGGCTGCATCGTCCGAAGCTCGCTGGACACACGAGAGCAGCACATAAACTATTCAGTGTTTTTATGCAAAACAAAATATTTGTATTTCACATTAAAAAAAATAAAAAATCGTCGTATATTTATTTAAAGATCATATCGATTGATTATTATTTCATACTACAGACTAACCAATACTGTACTTTTGATATATTTGAGATTTTAGATATCTTAAGTATGCGTAAACACATATTTGGTGTTGCTTTTCGACAACTTCTAGTCATTTATCAGACAATATATTCTCCAGCAGGATATACGAACTATTCCTTTATGTTTTTCGTCTATAAACTCTTATAAAAGGCCTTTTTTTTTTCTTTTTTTTTTTTGGTAAAGATCTGCATTGAAGATACATAACGACGCAGGATGCTTCAAAAGTCGAACACTAAACTCAGCTGTCCACTGAAATTTTGCTTAAATCATCACATATAATAGGATTAAAACAAACTATTTCAGTCATGACTTAAAGCAGGAATAAAAGCATGTAGTATAAAAAAAAAAAAAAATAGTACAGTAAATGTGGTAACCCCATGATAATAAAAGATAACATCATCCCTCCGATACGTCCTTCAGGCTGCGTGAAAATGAATCCGGCTCACCAGGACCGAGACTTGCGGACGCCTTTGTCCTTGGTGGGCGAGTTGTCCAGAGAGGGACTTCGGTTGGAGTCCGCCTCCGTCGAGCGGTCCAGGGAGGCCGTGTTGGGAGGAGTCACGTCCAGCTCCAGGAACATGATGTTCTCAGCCTGCACGCAGATCACACTTATCCAATTAGATCTTCCTCCCCGGTGACACTTTTAGTCCATCAAATCCGTTACAGAGGTTTTTATTTGTTCAGTTCGTCACATTTTTCCAGGTTTTTGTCCGCTGTGTATATATATATATATATATATATATTTTTTTTTTTCAAACTGAAGGTCTTTTTTTTAACCGACACGGAAAAAATAAGATGTGAAAAAAACAAAAAAACCTGCGACCTAAAGTCGACCTTTAATGCATACGTCTTCGAGCGTTAAATAATCGCACCCTGCAGAAGTGGATTCAGGGATTTTTTTTTTTTTTAATACTGAAAGAGAAATTTCAGCTGAATTTGAATTAATCTGTGTCTATTGTTCTTTCACAATATCCCTGTTGAAACCATTTTTCTCAGTTCATCGCAGCCTTTTTCGAGCACTCAGCTCGATCGAGTCCATTTTGACCCCCAACGCGATCGGCCTTTATATGATTCCTCTATTGTTTCACGTCGTGCGGCTTTTCTTTTCGCGTCGGGAACAGCAGAAATGTGAGCGTCCTTGTTTCTAAATTATATCGTTTTTATCAGAGCGTGGAATGAGAATGAATATCGGAGACTGTAAGTGAACATTTGTCGACTGGTTATTTATTTAAAGATTCATTTAGGGTCTGCAACTATTGATCTGTTTGACGGGACTTCTTTTTGAGTTTATACAGGCATGCAAAAAACAGGAAAGGGCTGTATTTGTTATGTAAAAAAATAATAATAATATGTGTATAAAGAATATACATTAAATTTTGGAACAAAACAGCTTTTCCTTTATAAGTGACTTAAACATTTCGATCTATAGTCAGACTAATTGCTGATTTATTTTTACGCAGATCAACCATTGAACCGACGTCTCACACACACAGTCGAGTTTGCGTCACTTCTGAGGACATTTCATCGACTTACATTCATTTACATTCAAGTCTTCAACCTTAAGATTGAATATATTTTCGGGACTTGTTTCTTTGGTCACCACAACATGACGGCACAAAACAGATTTATGTCCCCGCAACGTGAGTAATACAAGCACACACACACACACACACACACACACTCACCCTGTATCTGGAATGAGCTCCCATCGCTATGGCAACCCTGGCATACTGACTGATGGGTCGTTTGTATCCGACCGCAGACGCCGGCCTTTTCTTCATCTGCGAGGATTTACTGAACGGAGGCAGAGAGAGCGTCAATGAGGAACAAAACCAAATTAAGAGATCAACGGTGAAAAAAAAAAAAAAAAAAAAAAGCATTTTGAATTGCAGCGAAGCTTCAGCCGAGAAATAAACAGCGGGCGGCTTCCTCCGAGACATTTTCTTGCTTTTGTTAACAGCAGAACAAGAAGAGAGCGCGAAGGTCAAAAGGTCGCGAGCCCCCCCCGACTGAAATTACGACCGTTTTCAAGTCCGTCGTTTCCATCTCGGGGGCTCGGACAGGAACGTCCCAAACACACCCGACGCCAACACCGACCTTTTTGCAGGAACCAGAGGCTGGAACTTCCACTGGTCCTCCTCGGGGTCAAAGGTCAGCCTGTTCATGATCTTGTTCTTCTCCTCCGGAGGGATGAAGTTCTCGATGATCAGGTACCTGCGTGAGCACGAAACACAAACGTGCGGAGAATAAAATAGAATAAAATGTATGAATTGAAACTCAACCGGTAGTTTTTTTGTTTGCCGACTGAAGTCTGAAGAAACCAAACACACCAACATCGATTTTAATGTGTTGAAAAACAAATCTTCAAAATTAAAATTCTCTTTTTACTTCTAATTTACTTGCTTGAATCTTACAGCACAGAACTTAAACACTTTTTATATATATATATATTTATGTAAAGAGATTATAAAATAAGAATAAAGTGTTTTTAAGAGTTTTAAAAACACTCTTTGGTCTAAGAAGTCAATTTGGGCAAAGTTTACAGAACATTTGTCATTTTAACAAGATTAAAAATGTGAGAGAAAAAAAAAACATGCAGTTTATGTTATTTCTAATGTTGTTGTTTTTTTTTTTTTTAAACCTCTTCCTGTCTCAATTAATAAAATGCTGATGCAGGTCGAGCGTTGATTTCTGCCGACTCCGCGGGATGCTCGTCGGACTCACTTGAACTTGAGCTCTCTGGTGAGCTCGTTCTGCGTTTGCTCGAGTTCCTGCCGGCTCCTCACGTGCTCGTCGTTCACGTCCTGGATCTCCGCTTTGATGCACTGGAGCTTGGCGTACAGCTACGAGGGTGAGAGGGGGAGACAGAGAGAGAGAGAGAGAGGGTGAGATTCCCAGCGCCGATGAGCCGGTCTCCAGCTCGCTGGAGCTTTGGTTGCCCGTAGCAACAGCACTGGAGGCGCTGGCGTCTGGAGAACCGGCCAGCCAATGGGAGCACACCAACATGGCAGCCTCTCTCTCTCTCTCTCTCTCTGGCTCGTTTCCGCCGCCCGCCTCCATTCACGCTGTTTATTCTGTAGACTTCAGCTCTAAAACATGGAGGCGAACCTCCACCCCCCCCCACCACCACCACCACCACCACCCCACCCCGACCGAGGCCCTGAATCACGACGCCGGTGGAGCAGGAAGAGCTTTCAAACGTAATCAATGAGAAACAGCTGGTCGGAAAAAAAAAAAAACCAAAAAAAAACACCATTACGCTTCTTATTTTAACGGACCGTGAATGTTCATGAAGATTGGAGTTAAATATTTAAAAAAAAAACACCGCTTGGATTTGGAGGGAGGTATTTTGGATTCCTCTTTTCTGGTGTTCAGCAATATTTCCTCTTTAACTCAGAGTTTGATCACAACTTAAATCACGGATGAAACTGTTTTCAAAGCATCTGAGAAAAGTCCCTTCGGTCCGAATCGCATACTTTTCATTTTTACTTTTAGTACGGACTACAGCTACCCCTTAAAAAAAGTATGTACTGTTGCAGGTAGCATGTGTACAATTGGGATGTACTACTTCATCATAAAAAGGCGTCTTGGACTTTGGCCCTCGGATCCGTCGCGAGCCCACGTTTGTGGTAAAAAAAAAAAAAAGAAACAGGATGCGATTTGGAAGAAGAAGAAGAAGAAGAAGAAGAAGAAGAAGAAGAAGAAGAAGAAGAAGAAGAAGAAGAAGAAGAAAAGGCATTAAAAAGTAAGTGCAGCCCCCTCCCTTGTCCTCAGAGCGATGGCATCATGCAGCGGGAGAGAAGTTGATGACACATGTTTGGGGAAATGGTGTGTGTGTGTGTGTGTGTGTGTGTGTGTGTGTGTGTGTGTGTGTGTGTGTGTGTGTGTGTGTATGGGGGAGGGAGGGGGGGTCAGCACAGGATCATTAGTCACTTTGTCATCTGCACTCACACTGAGGGCTGTTAGTCCCGCCGGCCGTGTCAGCGGATTGAGAGGTGAAATGATGGGAAGGGACGAGATCAGAAAGGTCACAGTGTTTGCACTGGTGGTGGTGGTGGTGGTGGTGGTGGTGGGGGGGAGGGGTGGTGGTGGGAGGTGTTGCTTTAGCGAGTTACTGGGAGATCCTGACCAGGAGGTGGGAAAACAACGTTTTAGAAGGTGTTAGTGAGGTCCAGGAGCGAGGAAGGGGACGGCAGGACAAACCTTCAGGTACTGAGATTTAAGTGTGTGTCCGAACGAGTCCGAGGCAGGAGGAGGGAGGGGGGAGGGGGGGGTGTCATTGGGATCCAGGTCAGGGTCAGAGGTCAAAAAGGGGCAGAAGATATTCTCACATTAGGAACAAAGAGAGGACGACGTGGGTGCATGTGAAAGCGCATCTTACATGTCTGTTTTGACGTGTTCCTACTCGTCCGGTCTCTACGGACGTTTTACCTTCTTGAGTTTCTTGGTTTTGGCTTCGACTTCCTGCTGCAGAGACGTGAAAGTGTCTCTCAGCTCCAGCGTCTCCTCGTCCTGAGACATCATCTGCTGCTGCATCTCCCTCTCGCCACGCGCCTGAAAAGCATCAAATGACAAACGTCACCGTTTTTATGTTTTAACTTCACGGACGGCGGAGAGTTTTTGATGGTTTCAGAACGCAGGAAAAAACAAATATTACACAAATCATTACAGGAAATCATATTTTTCTTAAGTTAGGTTGTTAAATGTAGAGCAAAAATGTACTAAAACATAATAAAAACAAATATCATCCAGTAAAAGTACCTAACTACGCTGTGAACGTACAGTAAATTTTATTCTGAGTCTGTATTTTTGTATTTGAACGTTACAAACAGCGATTCACCTGCTCGGCGATCTCGTGCCTTTTCATCTCCAGCATCTTCTGCTGCTCGTTGGTGTGATCCATGATGTTCTTCCCACCAACCAGCAGCTTGCTCTCCATCGCCTGAGAAAAAAAAAGAAAAAGTATTTGGATTTTTTTTTTTTTTTTTTTTTTTAATTTATGAAACCGCAGTACGTTGTCATGGTAACGTCTCATTTATAGATTTAAAGGAAGAGGTGCTAGAAAACTAAAAGCAAAAATACACCTTTAATGTTCAGTATGTTGTTGTTCGGGTATTTTTTTGAGGATAGTTTAACAAAATTAGGAGATTCTGGGAATAAAGTTAATATATTACGAGGAAAAAAAGTCATAATTTTTTTATCACACTTTATCAATTAATGTTCAATACATTAAAAAAAAAGACATTTCACAGCAAATAAAGCAAAAGGTTGTAATTTTTTTAATAGAAATTCTTTTAATTTCCTGGTTTAAATGATCAAGAGTAGATATGAGTATTCCTGTTATTGTTTAATGTCAAAACCTTTGTTTGATATTCAAACCAAAAAAGTGAATTTTTAGCACAAAACAACAACAGTTTAACTTCCCTGTTATCGAGATTTCATTACAAAAACAATGAATTCGTTTTCATTTTCAAATTCGAGCTGACATCGAGCTTCAGCAACAAAAACCGCGACGCTGCGACTGAAAGTTAACAAATAAACCGCAAAACGTGTCTAAAAGTCTTTTCTGCCTTCGAAGCTCCTTGAGGTCAAACGGGGTTCGCGTGGACGTTTAACAGGCGAGTCTTTGCGAGCGTTCGGCGTGCAGTCGGCGCCGACTTTTGTGCTGACGAGGCAGACGGACGCCGGAAGCTGGCAGCTCGACGTCGTCATGACGACGTCACGCCACAACCAGCCGAGCTCGGGCAGAAACTCTGCAGGCACGAAATCACCTTCAAAAGGTAGACGGGCGCTCTTGTATGACATATATAGCTTGAATCATCTTCGGTTCGTAGGTCAACAACTCTTCGATGGACGTTCGCGGTCCCCAGAGGATGAACCTTCCTGTCACTTCCACGTCATATCTCACCACGAGCAGAAATGACGACGTGAATGCGAACGACTCTTCCTTTTAAATGTTACTGTTTGTGTATAAGTGTTCACATCAAGCAGCGTTCAAATCATTAAAAGCATCTTTATTTTCTACAGCATTTCCAGGTTAGGCTCAAATTTAATCTCGATTCTATTTATCACGTATATCCTCCTGCGCTTTATTACTGCTTCTTTTAATTTCTTTATTTCTATTTTATTGTAGATTTTGTCATTAATGGTTTCACGGTTTTGTATTTAAAATGTTCTATATATCTTTTTTTTTTTTTTTATTGTTTTGGGGGAAATTTTTTTGCTGAATTAAACGCAGGAAAAAATAAATCACAAAAAAATAGAAGTTTAGATGTACAGTTTGCCTTGTTTAGACATTTTAGTTAACTTTACGAAATCTCCATAACTTTATACGTTAAAAAGACTTTGGCCCATCTATGCTACAATTACTGTTGATGCAGAAGTGCATGAATAACGTCAAAACATTTCTATTTTTATTCAAAGTTTCCTTTTATGTAGGGACAACAATGCCAACATATCTCAATGTTTATGACCTCAGCGAAGGTTTCGACGTCTGTCCTCGGACAGAAACTCAACAACGGAGTATTAAGTGACACAAAACACAATAGTTTTGCTGACGCGCGAAACTCCACGAGGGAATACGTTCAGAAATAACACAACGATACGATAAAAGTACCAGTTAAAAAACGACGAGCGCTGCATCCTTCGCAGCCCCGGTGAGGTTTTTCTCCCTCCGAGTGCTCTCTAGTTTTTATTTCTAACCTTTTAAAATGTAAATCTAAAGTGCCGAGTCGTATAACGTGTGTGTGTGTGTGTGTGTGTGTGTGTGTGTGTGTGTGTGTGTGTGTGTGTGTGTGTGTGTGTGTGTGTGTGTGTGTGTGTGTGTGTGTGTGTGTGTGTGTGTGTTAACTCTGTAAGCGACTGCTGGAGCGTCATTATCATTTCAAGCCTCTAGTTACAGCATCTCTGGTTACCGTGGAGATTAAAGGCCCCGGGGGGTCACAGTGATGCAATCTTCCGAGTCTTGAAGGTGAATTACACACACACACGCACACACACACACGCACACACACACGTTATACGACTGTCCTGAGGGCAGACATCTAAAACAGTGAGAAGTGAGAAACGGGATCGGCATGGAGACGAGAAACCGAGGAAGACGGCGTAGAAAGAAAAAAACAAAAAGGGGGCCCAAAGACGGGCAAACAGGGGCCATGTTGTATTCACTCCATACAAAAAGACAATGTGTGTGTGTGTGTGTGTGTGTGTGTGTGTGTGTGTGTGTGTGTGTGTGTGTGTGTGTGTGTGCAGCCTATACAGTCTCTGACATTTGCACATACCAAACTGTCCACTTGATTATATGAGCGAACACAAAAACACACACTGAAGCTCATGCAGAGTACAGTGGAGTCCTTCAGAGAGGATGCAGCAGGTCTTTACAGAAAGCCTCTTTGTTTTCAGCAGTCTTTGTGTTCGCCCTCTATATGTGCGTGCGCGTGTGTGTGTGTGTGTGTGTGTGTGTGTGTGTGTGTGTGTGTGCGTGTGCGTGTGCGTGTGCGACTGCCTGCTTTGCTGCTCTTTGTGTTCTGTCATATTCTTTCAGCTTCATTAAAGGCCCGATTCATGTCATGGATTTTTTTTGTTTGTTGTTTTTTTCCCACCCCCTCTCATGTCCCACCCCCGTGTCTCTTCTTCCCCTCGACGGGCTGCTTAGATACGCAGGCTTTTACAACGCAGCCCGTGAATGGACGGACACAGTTGCATTCAACTCGCTGCTTCGGTTCGTCTTCACCTGTCTCACGCGTCGTGCCGTCATCCCGTAACAAACGTGCATATTCATGTCTGAGCCTCTGCGGGTTCGTGAAACTGTGTCAAAACCTCAATTGCGTCAATTCACCGAGGCAACAGCATCCAATTAGCAGCGAACACTGCTGGTGTTTACTGTATATTTGCCCCGGTTATCCCCCCCCAAAAAAACAAAACAGATTTCAAGCATCGAGTTCAATACAGGAAACAAAGTGCTTTTTTTTTTTTCCTGCACTGATTTTCAGCCTCAAACAAAGAACTGCTGATTTAAAAAAAAAAAAAAGGTGAGGCTCAAACTCTGATGAAGACCTTCATCCCAAACTTAAACTAACCTAAACCAAGTCTTCATCACGGTTTATTTTTAACTGCTTAAAAAAAAGTAAACTCTGCAAAATATGTCTATTTTAAATGGGACCAAAATGAATGAATTTCCTCGAGGCTGTCCCCGACTAAAGATCCTCCTCCACCGGCGCTGCAGCGGAGCGTCGATGAGGGCGGCCGATCCCTCGTTTTATTAGATCAATAGCTTTTTTTATTCTTTTTTTTAATTTTTTTTTTTACAAGCTTTACATTTCTGTCTTTTAAGTCTTTTTTTTTTTTGTAGCCAAAACTTTTGCGCGTGTAAGTTTTCCCGCAAGATTGCCTTCGTTAGCAGCTCCAAGAAAAAGCGCATGTTGACTGAAGTGATTGTTGAGGAGCAACTCAGGAAACAAGTTTAATAACACTATATAGAAAAATATTACATTTTGATGAAGTGGCAACTAAAACTTGAAACATGTTTCAAACAAACCTCACGAAATATTGTCAAAACACTTTTTTTTTTTTTTTAAATTTTGTATTCCAAGATATTGTCAGATAGTTTCATATTTTATGTGTTTATGTTCACCGAGTCTGCAGGAGGATGCTGAAAGGAGCCAGCGGAAGCATTTATAAACCCATTACTCTGCTGAGAGAGGATGTGTGTGTGTGTGTGTGTGTGTGTGTGTGTGTGTGTGTGTGTGTGTGTGTGTGTGTGTGTGTGTGTGTGTGTGTGTGTGTGTGTGTGTGTGTGTGTGTGTGTGTGTGTGTGTGTGTGCATATTTGTTTTGACGATGTATAATCTGTCCATAAGAGCGTTCTCGAATTCTTTCGGCTGTGACCGATCCATTCCCGTGATGGGAAAGCGGAAAAAAAAAATTAAAAAAAAATGGGGAAGCGTTGCATGTTGAGCCGCCTCGTTCGCCTCGGCCGGCCAATCACAGCGCGGCCCGGAGCCCGCTGGGAGCGACCGGGCTATAAATACGACGTGACGACAACAGGTCTCGAGCACGCGGCATGGGAGACAGAAAGCTTGCTGGGAAGAGACACAGGAGAAGAGACGGAGGAGGGGGGAGGAGGAGGGAGGAGGAGGGAGGAGGAGGGACGTAAAACGATAAAGACACGAGATGCCGAGCATGACAAAATCAAAAGGTGGAAAGACGGGAGAGAAGAAAGGTCGGGACATCTCGGAGAATCTGCCCGACATCGGTCCCGGTCGATGCCGAAAACCACTTAAGCAGCCGCAACCTGAAGCATCAAACCTGGTTACCGTTAGCGACTGTCAGTCATCGAAGCACACGAGGGAGGGTGTCAGTACCGGCCTGAATATGGATATAAATGTAAATCTATTTCAGACTATATCTTTTTTGTTTGTTTGTTTATCGTGATAAAATTCAAAGTCTCACACGTACAAATACGTTTTAGTCCTTTAATTTGGCTCCTTTAAGATGAAAACAAAAAGCCCGTGGCTTCTTTTCAACTAATTTGTTCTTTTCACAGCTCTATTAATTTCTCCCATGTTTTTATAATTGTTTTGTATGTTTTACGAGGTATCGGATTACATTTGGCCAAATTTGACGTCATCCACAATTCTCCTGTTTTTTTTCTCTCTCCTTCTGGTGCCGTGAGATCGACGTGGATTTCATATTCAGACATTTCTTTCGTCTCTGTGTTTGTTTTGTTGAAGGAAATATGTGTTGTTTTCTCCACTGATCACATGACCTAAAGCCAACACACACATACCGACTTCATGTAAGACACACACACACACACACACACACACACACACACACACACACACACACACACACACACACACACACACACACACACACACACACACACAGATTCATCAATATTTCAGTGATGCAGCCCTCCATGCTGAAAGATGGAGAGGAGCGATGAGCTCTGTTTATCAGCCTACACACACACACACACACACACACACACACACACACACACACACACACACACACACACACACACACACACACACACACACACACACACACACACACTCAGGTCTCCTTGTTGTCCGTTCTTTCCTCCTCTAATTTGACAGGAAGGCAGCTACGTAAACAGGAAACCCTGTTCTATCCATGACGCTATATGCATGTGTGTGTGTGTGTGTGTGTGTGTGTGTGTGTGTGTGTGTGTGTGTGTGTGTGTGTGTGTGTGTGTGTGTGTGTGTGTGTGTGTGTGTGTGTTAAATACGTTCTGCATGCTTTAACTGGATATCTACAGTACACTGTGGGAAGCTGATATGCTCATAAAGTGTGTGTGCATG
>NW_027210742.1:620000-637500 GCF_029030835.1 Brachyistius frenatus
AGTGATTAACGCAGCTCGCTCTTTGATCGCCTGCGTGTGAATACAGCAAAAAAGAGGGGGACGGACATTTGAAGCTGCAAAAGGGTCAGAGTTCCCGTCTGGACTCGCCAGACTGCGGATGAAAGGGCGGTAGGTGGGAAAACACGGGCACTCGAAATCAGTAAGTTACGACTCCAAAATTAAAGATTTAAAAGGGGTGTAATTGATTTTATACATTAATCTCAGTTTGTAAATTCTTCGCGGCTCAGAGGGAGATTTCGAGTCACCTGTGATGGTTAAGTTGTGGCTTTGTTATTTCAGTCGCAATTAATTTCAAAACAAAAGCCTTGTTAAGAAAAGAAAGGTTTCTGTCGAGTGAAATGCCAGGCTTTTATTTTGAAACAGTTACAGGAAGTGTTAAGTTTATGCCAATGGATTGAGATAGAGATTGTTATTATCGTGATAATTCTGTTTCTGCTGGGATGAGTTGAAAAATTGGATCTTGGAGATAGTTATTGTTACAATCGGGTAAATTCAAGTGGTTACTGAGCATGTGCAATTTTTTTTTTAGATCGTGAGACATGTGGAAGACAGAAGAAGCTCGGAAATAAAATAGTTGTTTGTGCCATATGACGTAGAACAACAAGGACAGGTTGGACATTTTCAAATGTCATCTTTGGAAAGGAGTTGAAAATGAAAAACCTGCACTTTGGATTAGTTTATAAAAAATAAAAAAAAGAAGAAAAAAAAGGAAAACTCAGAATGGATCTCAAAACTTTTAAACCTGAAAACATATAAAACCCAAATATGTTCCTGGTGAGTAGTTTTTGCACCACAGTGATGACACTGGTGGTCATCAGAGATCATTCAGGACAGATCTGAGGTCAGTTTTTCTGTCAAAATAATCCCGGATCGAGGTATTTAAAATGATCGGTCACACATTGTACGATGGTCAAAGACACACACACACACACACACACACACACACACACACACACACACACACACACACACACACACACACACACACACACACACACACACACACACTGAGGTTACTGTCCATCGTTTCACTCACTAACAGATCATCAGATTATCACATATGATAATCCCACCGACCACATGTTCTTAATCTGAGTCCCCGCGGTGAGAGGACGACGTGTGTGTGTGTGTGTGTGTGTGTGTGTGTGTGTGTGTGTGTGTGTGTGTGTGTGTGTGTGTGTGTGTGTGTGTGTGTGTGTGTGTGTGTGTGTGTGTGTGTGTGTGTGTGTGTGTGTGTGTGTGTGTGTGTGAAATATCAGGACATTTATGAAAAAATGAGGACTTTTTTTTTTGTCACATTAATTTTTTTTTTTTTTCCAATTTCACTTTTGGCCCTACTTCATATGAAACAGCGGACTTTCCCAAATCGCGCGTTTTTTCTATACGTTTGTGAGAAATCTTCGTACTACAATACCCATGAGCCCTCGTTGCCATGGAGAAGAGGCCCGTCAAGAGTTGTCGAAAAATCTAAACTCTTCACAGTTTTATTCGTAAATAAAAACGTATCATTTTTGCCTTTAATTAAAACCAAACCGGACACAGAAATCCAAAATAAATTCAATTTAACTGCTTTTCATTTTGGCCACACCTTCATCCGTTACAGAGTTTGAAGATAATTGGATATTTCTTGCCAAAATGCAGTTTATGAGTTGTAGTCAACTCATTCTCCCAAAGATTTCAGGTGCGCGGGATTATACATGAAACGTTTTTATAAGAGCAGGAGGTGTTCTAACATTGCTGTTACATTTTGGGGGTTTTTATGTTATTTCAAACTGTAGAAATGTCAAATGTAAATTATCCAACATTGTCTGTGGAGAAAATCAAAAGGACTTTTTGCACCGTTGCGCCTTTTAATTGTTGTTTTGTTTGTTTGCTGTTTCGGCCTCTGATCTTCTAAACCTCTCAAAGCACTTTTATATTTGGTCCTTTGTGTATTTGTTTTCCCTCTCGAAACGAATGAATATCTTCATTCGATGAAGAAGGACAGACGGGACTCACCTTGTACTTGGCAGTCAGTTGCTCGGTGGCCTCCTGCTCCTTCCTCAGATCCCCCATCATCCTCTCCTTCTCTCCCAGCAGCCTCTGCTTCTCCTCGGCCAACAGGAACCGATCCTCTCGGATGGCCTTCTTCTCCCTCTCCAGCCGCTGCTCCTCCAGCTTCACGTAGTTCTCCGCCTCCTTCTTCTCCTCCTCCTCCGCCTCCTCATCCCCGTCGCCCTCCGTCTCCTCCTCCCCGTCCCAGTCCTCGCCGTCCACCTGCTCCTTCTTCTGCTTGCTCCTCCACTTCCTGTGGCTGAGCTGGGCCCTGAGGCGAGCGATCTCCGTCTGGAACTCGCGCAGCAGGGCGTCCTTGGGGTCCTCGTTGACCCGGGGCTGGTTCTGGATGTTCTTGGCCCGGTTGGCGTAGCGCAGGGTGGTGAGGGTTTCGTCGTAGTGCTGGGGGGCCGGGCCGAGCGTGGCGACCATGACGGTCTTGGCGTTGCCGCCCAGGGAGTCCTGCAGCAGCCGGGTCAGCTTGGAGTCCCGGTACGGCACGTGGCCGCTGCGCCCGTCCGCCAGCGCCGAGATCACGTTCCCCAGGGCCGACAGGGAGAGGTTGATCTTGGCGGCTTCTTTCAAGCGCTCGCCCTGGACGCCGGTCTTGGCTTGGCGCTCGCTGCCGGCGAGGTCCACCAGGTTAAGGCGCCCCACTCGGATGTGTTTCCTCCCATCTGGTCCGGGCTGGCTGCACTCCACCGTGATCAGGAACAAGGCGTGGGAGCGGGACGAGTGCTCGTTCATGTCCGTGGCCCCGACCGCCCTCGCCTGATTGCCCACGTTCATCACCTCCTCGATCTCCTTGATGCTCTTGCAGACGCACGACGTGAGGTCTCGGACGTACACGCCGGTCTCCGGGCTCTCCCTGAGGTCCAGGGCTCTGGCGTTGCCGTGGTTGGGGTCGAGGAGGTCCCGCACCTCCTCCCGGTAGATCTCCAGGTAGGACGCCCGCACCAGGTACTGCCTGTCCGACTGCGAGCGGGAGATGTGCGTGAAGATGTGGTCGAAAGCGTTGGGGATCACGCCTCGCTTCTCCGGGTCCCGCCACGCTCCCTGCATGGTGTACGTCTTCCCGGTTCCGGTCTGCCCGTAGGCGAAGATGGTGCCGTTGAACCCGTCGAGAACCGAATCGATCAGCGGCCGCACGCTCTCGTCGTACAGGTCTCGCTGTTTGGAGTTCGCGTCGTAGACGCCGTCGAACGTGAACGTTTTCTGGGGCTCGCTCGGTGGCGCTCGAGGGTTTCTGAGGATCACCTGTCCGAGCCGCAGGTCCATCTGTATGATCCCCCCCGCGGGCCCGTTGGACTCCTCTTTCCGGTTCAGAGGCCGGCATCGAACTACCACCTTCACTGACTCGCTGCTCTTACTCTTTGACATGATTGCTTTGTTCTTCTTGTTGTAAACAAGAAATCAAATATTTACTTAAATTAGGAAAAACAATTATTGAAACCTTTATGGAGCCTTTAGGCCGAAATCTGCTATATATCTGCTGAATTGTGTTGTTGTTGTTTTTTTCAAATCATTAATAACCACATTCAATACGGCTTCTTGATCGAATCACAGAGGGGAAAATAGCTGCAGTGCCTCATAACCCAGACTCAGATGTTTTCCAGCGCAGACCGAGAGATGCCACTGTGTCTGATGGCTAATTTCCTTTCGGTTGATTGTCGGTGAGATCACGAGCAAAGACGGTCGGTCGGCACCTCTCACGCGTCGGATCGACGCTCCATTGCGGTCCCCGGCTACTCGTCCAGATTTGCCTCGGTGAGGGAAAAAAAAAGGGTCCAACAACGCCGGTAAAGACACCAAAATCATTTCAGATCGTCACACGCTCGCGTCGTCCCGGTTGGTACACGGACCGGCAGCTCCGCCACGCACCGCTGTCCGCATCCCCCCCCCCTCCTCCCGTCCGCCGCGCGCAGATGCTCCGTTGGTGGATCTACGGCGCTCGGGTCTGCGCGGAGAGAGAGACAGACGCGCACACAGCTTCCCCTCTCCACCCCCCCTCCACCCTCCCGTACGCAAAGCACACACACATACAGAGATACACACACACACACATTCAACCACCACACCCCACATCACTGCGGAGCGCAACAGAGCATCATGGGAAATTGAGTTTAGTCGAAGTAAAGCCTTGCCACCAACTCGTCAGATATGGACATCATGTTTGTGTGTGTGTGTGCGTGTGTGCGTGTGCGTGTTCACACCGTAGGAGCCCTCATCAATTTGAATCATTTTCTACAAGTAAAAGTCCTTCATTTAAAACCTTACTTAAGTCAAACTACTCGAGTATCATCAGCAAAACGTGATGATTCTCAAACTGATTTTTTTTTTTTTCCCCAATAAACTGAAGGATAAGATGTTATTTTTATGGGTTGAGGAAATATCACCTAAACTAAATAAACTAGCCCGATAAAACATATCAAACATAGCCTACGGTTTCCCCCTTTTAAATGCATTACAGTTGCAATAGTCATATTATTGCACACTGCATGACAATATCAAATATCTGCAACATTACCCTGTTGAAATGTTTAATTTTAAGTTTTTGTGGTTGCACCGCACAGTATAATCTAATCTAAATAAATGTTCTGATACATTTTTACACACATTCAAACCATAATCCAGCCATTTTGGTACATTTGAGGAGTTTAAACAGTATTCGAATGCCCAAAAATAACCTAAAATATGATCAATAATTATTTACATTTCCACTCGATTTGCACCGTAAAAAAACTAACCTTGTACAAACAGTTCAATGATAATATGTTTTATGTGATTTATTGTTAAGAAATGTGTGCTAAAAGACCCATTGTACAAGTTATCTGATCAGTAATGGCTCAGTTAAAGTTTCATTATTGTGCATTTAGAGGAAAATGATGGTAAATGTTTGATGACTGGTGACATGATGCATAAGTCACATTTGATACTTGAAAAAAGAGGAAGTTCCCACATTCACCAGTCACATACTGAACGCGGCTTCCCAGTTTATTATTCAACTGTTTTCCCAAAGCAGCACTGAATTGAGGACAAGGGGGCCAAAATGTAAAATTAATCATTGCAAGACTTATTTAACCATGAAGCTCAGTCAAATGTGACTCAACAGCGCCCTCTGGAGGCCACGTGACCTTGAAATTATTTAACGTGGTCGTGAATTGTGAAAAGTCTCAAATAATTAATTTGAGGCAACACATGAAGTATTTAACAATTTTTACAGGAAAGAAAGAGGTTTCTAGCGCTTTAAACTGAAATTTAAAAGACACATCATTATTTGTTTATCTGCCATGTTGCAGTCTTGAAATGAATACTAAGCATCAGTTGTGGTATGATTAAAATAACTGGATAATGATGTAATTGTGCATGTTACACAGGGGCAGAAAATAACACGATCATAATTATCAAATTATAATTTTACCCTTAAAAATGTGAGGACAAAAAAAGGACAAATAAATGCTGACTGCTTTGTTTTGTTCAATCAACCGTTTAAAACCTGAACATATTTTGAGTTTAAAAGTTTGTTGTTGACTTTAGAAACAGAAAGTAATTTACAGAAATAATAAATGTCATTTTTTTTTGTTTTAGTAGCTGTTCTGGGGGCTTTTAATCATTTCACACACTCACCCTCAAGTGGCCCAGTTGTCATGGAGATACAGATGTGCAAAGGGATTGTGAAAGATGTTGGCGGGAAAAAAAAGAAAAGAAGTGCGTATTTACTGTAAGAAACAAAGGGCAGGAAATTCACAAATGAAGATGGAAGCAGGGGATGTTTGACATCTTTCATACTTACAAAATGACGAATTGATCAACTTGTTTTTAGCTCGTGAAATAGGATGGTTGAGAAAAGATAAACTCCTTCCTCCCATTTCCTGTTGCGTCTCAAAGACAAAAAGCACCTTTAAAACCCCTTTTAAAAAAAAAACAACAACAACAAAAAACCGTAATGTTTTCCTGTCAGACTTTTACACGTAAAGAGACTTCTCTTCCTCATCACGACCAAAATTAGTGAGAAAACTCGGAGCTCTGGTCGCCGGCTGCTTTGTGTGAGCGTGAGACGAACCCCGGGGCCCCTCGCAGCAAAATAAATAAATAATAAATAAAAAAATTAAAAAAAAAAAAAAGAATCCAGGAATGCACCCAGATCTGGAAAGATTTTTCTTTCTCAGCACAAGATTTATTTGACAATGTGGAGGAAGAACGCGGTGACGCAATCAGAGAAAAACTCGTCTTCGTTCAGCCAATTACTCCCAAACAAATCTATTCCCCTGCCGTCCGTTTTTTGTTGTTGTTTTTTTTTTTTAACTCCGTCTGTCTGGAGGATGTGTCGGTCCACCGCTTTGATCCTGAACCTGAGAAAGCTCCACCCGTAACAGCTGGGATCGGCATGAAGAAAAGACACTCGTGGTCCCCAGAGGATGAATAGATGTTGTTGTGATGTTCTACCTCATCCCCTTTTTGTGAGGTTGTTTTCGGCCTGTGGCCTAATTACAAAAACAAAAAGTATATTTTTTTTTTTTTTACAAATACTATTAGCCAATCAGGGTTGGGTTCTTCTTTCTCCCATGCTACACCTTTCCACCAAAGTTTTATTAAAATCGGGCCGGTTGTATTTCCTGAATTCCGCTTGACAAACAAACAAATAAACAAAATAAAACCTAACCTCTTTGGTCATTGAGGATTAAACCTGTTTCTGTTTGGTTTTTTTTTTTTCTTCCTCTACCTCTTTGCCAACAATGCACCATGCAATAACTTTATTTTATCTTCCCCGGTTCTCATCTCAGCAACCACAATTACGGTTAATACTTTGGTTTGTTTATGCAACATCTGGCTTTTTGTTTTTACGTCACAGACTGAAAATCTTTCTTTTTTTTCCCCCTCTGACTGTTTTATTTTCTTTCTTTCCCTGTTTCTTTCTGTCTCTCTTTCTTCATATCCTTCTTTCCTCCTCAGTTTGAGTCAAGTCTGTACTTGGCAGCAGAAGGCAGAAGCATGCTCAGCATTCCTGAGGGGTGTTTGAGAGTCCAACTACTCTGACAGGCGGAAGAAGGAAAGTATTCTCGCACACACACTCAAAGCCAAGTCTAAAAGCACCTAATGATATGTCCACGCAGATTGTGTGTACGCTTATTAAAAAAGACTTTAGGGGGATACATGATCTTGCAGTTCTCAGAGCAGAGGATGTGGGAAACGCCCGGAGCTACGTACAGAAGTACTTATATATGACATCACTTTGCCTGACTCAGCTGGGATAGTACACCGCACCAAAACTGTAACACGCCCCGGCAGCGAGAGATCGGCAAAGAAACCGGCCGCCATATTGGCTCCGAAGGGTATACGTCACGGTGAAAAGCAAAGGGAGGTTTTGAGCCTGAATGTCCGATTAACTCGCGCAGTAACATTTTGCCCTTTCCGTCACTCTAAGACACGCCCCTTTACCTCTCAATGGTTGCCGGGGGGAGGGGGAGGGTAAGCCAATCGTATTTGGGCGTTTTACTTAATGGCAGCGGGGGATAGCCAATCGGAAGCGTGCATTTTGACAGGAGGGGGGCGGGACGAGGCGTTGTCAGTGGCGCTAGGGTGTCGCCGCGGCGGCTCCCGATTCGAAGGCGACGGCGGTCGTCTCTGTATTTCTAATCTCTACTGGAAAAAATAAATAAAAATAAATACAAAATAAAAATAAAAGAAGAAGCGACATTAACACGGAGACTTTTAACACACTTTCACGGGTTGTTGTTGTTGTTGTTTTTTTTTTGTTGGTCCAGATTTCTCTCTCGCTCGAGCTCGAGGCAGGATGACGCGCGTGTCGAGAATTTGAACGAGCTCGCCGTTAGAGAGAGAGAGAGAGAGAGAGAGAGAGAGAGAGAGAGAGAGAGAGAGAGAGAGAGAGAGAGAGAGAGAGAGACACACAGAGAGAGAGAGAGAGAGAGACATAGAGAGAGAGCGAGAGAACGAGAGAGAGAGACATAGAGAGAGACACAGAGAGAGAGAGAGAGAGAGAGAGAGAGAGAGAGAGAGAGAGAGAGAGAGAGAGAGAGAGAGAGAGAGAGAGAGAGAGAGAGAGAGATAGAGAGAGAGAGACGAGAGAGAGAGAGAGAGAGAGAGAGAGACATAGAGAGAGACACAGAGAGAGAGAGAGAGAGAACGAGAGAGAGACAGAGAGAGAGACATAGAGAGAGAGAGAGAGAGGAGCCATTTTGTCCCGACTGTGTGGGAGAAAAGAAAGAGTGGAAAAGAGGAATCACACCCGGGGAGCAGGTCCTATCTTCTTCTTTTTGGATGTGTGTGCTCGTGTTGTAGGAGGAGGGGGGGACGACAACCTGGGATCGGGAAACGCAACTTCGAGAGTTACGGGGCGCGTTGTTCTTTTTGTTTGTTGTTTTTTTTTTTTGTGGTGGTGTTTTAGCCGACTTAGCTTCGCCGAGCTAATCAACAAAAAAAAAAAAAAAAAGAGAAGAAGAAAAAAAAATAAAAAGAGAAAAAGCTCCCGGATTGTTTGAACAGCCGAGCAGCGGGTCGGTCGGTCTCAGGTTGGCCGAGGAGCTCTACTCTTCCCCCGGGCTCCACACTTCCCTCCGGCTCGCTAAGGGTTATCGTGGTGGTCGTGTTTTTTTTTTTTTTTTTTTGTCTTCCTCCTCCTCCTCTCTTCTTGTATATATATATAAATATATATATATATATATATATTTATATATATATATACATATACATATATATATCTCTGTCTGGGTTGAAACGCAAGCTGGTTTTCAATGGCGAAGAAGACGTACGACTTGCTGTTCAAGCTGCTTCTGATCGGAGACTCGGGCGTGGGGAAGACCTGCGTGCTGTTCCGCTTCTCTGACGACGCCTTCAACACAACCTTCATCTCCACCATAGGTAAGACGAGCTGAGGAGGGTGGAGGAGGTGGTGGCGGTGGCGGGGTCGGCATCGGTATGTTGATGCAGGTGTTTTCTCGGTTACTCTTGACAGCGTTGACACGACCCCCCCCCCCCCCGCCGCTCCCCTCGTACCCCACCCTTCCTCCTCCACCACCCCATCTTACCTCCACCCTCCACCCCCACACTTGCAGCTGGAAAGCGGCAGGCGAGGACGCTACACGGTTAGCCGCTATGCTATCAGCATGCATCGGCTCTCCCGAGGCCTTGCCCGGGTCGGGCCAGCTGTGCGAGCTTTGACGAGCCTTCAGGGCCCCCACCCACCACCCACCTACACCCTGTTTTAATTTACTATCACTTCAGTAACAAAAACGTGATTGTTTTTCGGGGGGCTTAGCTCGGCAGGAACAGCAAGTAAAAAAAAAGGTTTTTTTTTGTGGGCCGGAGGAGTCGCTGTCATGTCGGTTGACCCAGTGGCTAACTAGGCTAACTAGGCTGGTAGCAGCGGAGGGCCCGGGCCCGGGCCGGGGCTGGGCCGGGCCGGGCCGGGGCTGGGCTTTTGCTTTGCTGGTCCACGAAACACTTACTTCTCGGTATCAACGTGACTGGCGTTATGCATTTGTTCCCTTGTCATGAATTAAAACATTAGAGGTGACCCAATATCTTCGTCTTACCCCCTGAAACCCTTAAAACAAAAACAAAAAGTGTATTGGAAGTAGTAAAAATCTACTGACTGGGTATTACAACATCGATAGAAATACTTCATCACCTGTTTAAACCTACAGAAGCATTATCACTCAAATGGATTTCAACATCAAAAGTAAAAGTGCCAAATGTCATCAATGTTGTTAAACATGTTAAAGTTGGACTGTAAGCCGGTGGAGGTGGGAGGCTTTTATTTTTTTTTATTTTTTTTTGTGTGTGACTACTTTATATTATGTTGGTTAACCTCATCTGCAGATATCGATCTGGTGAGACCTTCAAATGTTTCCTGAGTGAAGTCTGAAACCACTTAATGGAGCTGTCAAAAATAACTAGAGGAAAGAAAAAGGAAGGTGCGATTTCCCCCTCTGAAAAGTAAAAGTACAAAGTCGCAGGAACGCTCCAGTAAAAGTACTTCTTCATTTATTTCTTAAGTATTCAAGTACTTCGTAACGTCCCTTGGACTTCTCCGGGGAGAACCGTAAACAATTCATCATGGTGATTCATCATCAGTCCCTTATATTGTCCCCCCCCTCCCCCCAACCTGTCCTTCACGTGTGCGTCCCAACATCACGCTCCCATGAGTCAAGTGTCAAACTATGTCAAATCCCCACGTGGCCCGAGCGAAGGCTCCATTTACTCCTGTTGCTTAAGATCATTGCTGAGTAATAAGGTAACTTTAGACGTGCTTTGCTCCAACCACGCCGAGCCTCTTGTTTTGCAGTGAGCTGGCATTACGTAGCCGATTCCCCGGGACGGGGGCCTTTTTCATTTTCGAAGCCCGGCTTCTTCTTCTCTCTCTCTTTTTTTTTTTTTTTTCCATAACTTATGCGGCGTCAACTCTTCCTGACCGCATGCCCGACAACTCGCAGCCAATAACGGACGACGGCGTTCGCCAGCGGCATCCGGGCTCGATTAGATTTGTTGAGGTGCAGATGTGAAGTGTCGCTCTGTCGCACAGCTTGTTGCCACTTTTTTTTGTGTGTGGTTTTTTTTTTTTTTTGTTGGTCTTTTTCTTTTATGGTTCGGTTGATGTTTGGCTTTGACTTGCAAGAGCCTCGGTACCCTCAGTCACGTCTTTTTAAAATGTCCTCGAGACTCGGTGCTGTTAAATAAACCGACGACCTGCCTTAGTTTGGTTAAATCTCTGCCAGGGGGGGGGGGGGGACGTCGTCCAGACTAACGGGTTCTTCGGCCCTCAAACACCGGCAGTGACCTTTGCAGGGCTGCTTTTTTTTTTTTCTTCTCTTGCCTCGCCAAGGTGGGCAGTAAGTCGATGCCTGAAACATGTTAACAGCAACTGCAGGTGTTTTTACATTCAGAGATGATGTAAAAACAATCAAATAAAAAAATGCCTTCAACCAAAACTCAACAAGAAGCTCCAGCAGCACACACAAGGAGAATAATGTGTTCGATCCCGTTAAATGCAATCATGCCGGTATCGATAGTGTAAAAAAAAGAAGCCTTTTTTTGTTTTGTTTTTTTTGGTCGATATAGTGAAAAGTTTGTCATTTCAAATATCAAGATGATAAGAAACAAAGAGTTCCCTGAATCAGTCGAAATGTTTTGCCAAGATCTGTCGTCTTGAACCAAGTCGAGAGACTCTCTCGTCTCCGTTCGACATCTGTGTTCAAAACAAAGCAGCATGCGACACGATAAGCTGTAAAAAAAAAAAAAAAAAATGTAAGAACATGTAGAACATCGCAGGTCATCCATCCCAGACTGGAAAATTGCATTTATTGTTATTGTTCAGTTAAATATTGGAAATGATTTAGTCTGGTATGGATTTTTTTTTGTTTTTTTTTGGACATTGCCGAGCCGTCGTCGTTCTGCCGACTGCTCGGGGAGATTTGTTAGTTCTGCTTCAGGAAAAACAAAACAAAAAAAACAGACATTTTCAGAAGTGTGTTCTGCTTTGGGGGGATTACATTTTTCCGACAGTGATACTATATGGTTGCTGGTTTCATTTCTATATCTCTTATTCACCAAAATTTTGATGCCACTGATGTTCTCGGCAGACTGGATGATGAGATAAAAACCACAAAACACTACTTAGAAGATCCCAAAGTTTTACCGGGTAAAATACCAGAACGGACGTCTAACGTTGGCTTCTTTTTTTTTTTCCACCATTGAAGTTCGAGACAGATAGGACCAAAAAAACAGAAGCATAAAAAGTTGGTGGTACAAAATTGGCAACAGACCAAACAATAGAAAAAAGAGTTGACAATATTGAGGAGGTTAAAGCGAGCGAAGAATAAGAGACAATTAGCCTCGATCGTACAAGAGATTATCTTTTCTTTTTTCTTTTTTCTTTGCAGACTATTCAAAGTCTGCCACAAAGTGGCCGTAGCGGAAAACACAAAAGCTTTTCGTTCCCATTTCAGTCTGTACATTAAGCAAAGTCAGCAGATATGTGATTGGAGATAATGGTTGCCGGAGGGGAGGTGGGGGGGGGGGGAATAAGTCTGAAAACATACAATAGACGCTTTTTCCAGATTTGTAAACAATCAAGCCATATCTGTTACTTTTTAGGGAATAAAAACAAAAGGACAAACGCACAACAGCCAGGTTATTATATCTGGATGCGTTTCTATAGCGACAGTCAGACAGGAACTACAAAGTAAAACCAGCCGAACCAGTACGAGTGAAACAGGAGGTTGTTCTTCCTCTGACACTCTGGCGCTCATATGGACATAGACACAGATGCACAGCTGCTTCTCAAAATACCCCCACTGGAAACCACAACACCCCCCCACCCCCACCCCCACCCTCTCACTCTCTCATCAGCCGCTCATTCTCATTTCCAGTCCTATTGAGTGTCCCCCCCCCCCCCCACCCCGAGGTTACTGGAGGTTTACGCACATTTAAAGAGTGCTGAATATGCATATTAAAAAAAAAAAAGAGCAAATCTGAAAACACGTCATGAATTTTGCATGGAAACTGCCGACTAGCCGAGTGGTGTTCGTACTCGTGGAAGGAGCGGCTCCTCCGGGATTTAAGAAAGAAGAAGAAGAAAAAAAAAAAAAGAAAGACGGCCGTAAACCACAAAAGTACTTTGTCGTGTTTAAGACGTCCACTTCAACAATAGGCTGCAGTGCAAAGTGTCATTTCTCTTCCGGGGAAATATACTATATATATATATATATATATATATATATATATATATATATATATAGATAGATAGATAGATAATATATTGTTGTTTTTTCCAGTGATTGGGTGAATGACCTGTGATTGCACAATGTGCATACTTTCTTGATAACTTGCCAGTACACCTCACGAGGAAAAAAAACAACCAAAAACACATTCGGTCGGTGTGGGACGCACACACACACACACACACACACACATATTTTACGTCATTCCCGCTGAGCCCGAAGCTGAGAGCTTAACTTTTAACTGTTGTTGATGAGAAAACTCTCCCTTGTTTACGTATATACGATCCCCAGTATTAACTCCTGCCCTTCCTAATATCTTTTTTTTTCTTTCTATCCGACCTCATCCCACCCCCTCTCCTTCCTCTTCCTCTTCCCCGGGCGGGGGGGGGGGGGGCGGCGTTCATAATATTTAGTGAGTCACACTTTGGCAGCCGGTTCCTCTCATTATTGTGCAGCGCTGCCCCACCTTACAGCACAGCTGTTTCTTGGGACTTTTGAAACCGACCACGGCGTCCGATCGGAGCAGAACTGACGAGCTCGGGTATTTAAGGGGAAAACTCCACTCGTTGGCCAAAGAAGTGAAACCGCGATGACTCACCGGCGTTTTAAACTGGCCTCCTCCAGACCTCTACACCCAGTGAACATTGTGAAAATTGCACGGCGGGTCGTTTTCTCCGAATCTTCTGTAAACTACTGCTCTCCTCTTTGAACAGTGTCTCAAACCGTCAGTTTATTTACATATTTGAGCCGAGTAGTTGTCGAAGTGTGCAAAGTGTACCGAGCCGGTGATAAATGCCACGTCCGTGTCTCGCGATTTCCCAGAGACTGACGTGATGTTTTCAACCAATAGTCCAAAAAAGATATCCAGTTTATAGAAATGTAAAGCAAAGAAAAAGCTAAACGACACGAGTAGCTGGAAGCAGCTGTCTAAGCGTTCAGCTCGAGGTTGTTGTTTTTTTTCCCAGCATATTAAATGTCCTAAATATGTGACGCGTTACTACCCACGCAAATGTTCAACGTTACATCTTCAACTGTTTGTGAGGGAAAAAAGTAAAAACCCTCCGTGTGAGTATCTGCAACCGGCAAATATTTGCCATTTTTCTTCTTGAAGAGTGAACCGAGTTGTTTACAGTCAACTTTTCTCCATCAACAACACGATTCAATGAGGTTTCAGTCCTTTTAAAGACCGGACAGTTTGGCACGTCGTAGCTTCTGCAGAAATCAAAAGTCTCCCGTTACCGGTGAGTTGCTCAACCGCTAGATTAGTTTCAGTGTCATGACTTGTTTCCTGTTTGCACTTGGTGGTTGTTGTTTTGTTTTTTTTAAAGCGATAGCGCTTAATAAATACAGAATTAAAAGAACCTAACGAGTACGGTAAAATACGAGAAACTAAACAACCGGTATGCAAACAGCCTTCAGGATCAATAAAAGGAAACGTACATCTTCGAAACAGAAAGGGATTAAAAAAAAAAAGGCTTCAGAAACTTTCCACTGCAGAACTGTCCTCTCGATGCATCCTCAGTGCATGTGCTCCGAATTAAAACAGATAAAATAGATATATATATCATATCACTGACGCGCATAATGTGTACCAGCCGAACCGTGACTGCAGACGTCTCATTTGAACCAGCTGTGTTTAAAGCACATTTATCATGCATATAAAATAAAATAGAAAAAATAAAAAATAAATATATATATATATATATATACACTCTCACTCTCAGTCCACTTTCCTTTTAACCTGATTTCCTGCTGCTGATAGACCGGAGGCTCCGGCGTGACGCTGCACAACCAGGAAGAGATGATAACCCCCACCACCCCCACCCCGAAGTATTGTTACTGCGCGCATCGTTTCCGACGGACATTTGGGACGCTAACGCAATTTATTTTGTCCTTTTCCCCCCTCTTCCAGGAATAGACTTCAAGATCAAAACTGTTGAATTACAAGGAAAGAAGATCAAACTACAGATCTGGTGAGTGTGAAGAGATTTGTTTGTTTTGTTTGTTCTTTCAGTGTAGCCTCTCTGGTTCAGTCCTCGTTGTTACACCGTGAGACATCTGTTGGACAAAACCTCCCTGAAGCACTGAAGTATGCTGGAACAGGAAATGGTCATCAGGAGGTCTGCAGCAGGGAGATCATTGTGGTCCGCAACAGCTGACTTTCCCCGACTGGAAGTGACAGTCAAGCAGCTTTGTTTACCAACAACAGCAGAACAACAACAAATTGTATCACTCGAATACTGACTTTTGTATCGCTAAAATAACTTTTAATTGACTGTCAAAGTGATTTAAAGATTCATTTCAGATGTATTTATTGCGGTAAGGAGTCAAAAGGAAAATGCCTCTTTACATTACAACACACGTTCGACTTTTTTCTTTTCTTTTTTTTTTTTCAAACCCGTCTGTTTGAAAAGATTTCTTTCAAAAGAAACTTCCATGTTTCCATGTTTCCGACGTCGCAAACGTTTTTTTTCCGCCCTAAAGAAAAGATAGAAATGTTTTCTGGAGACGCTTTGCGGTCATAACACGCAAACCGGTAATTGATACGCAGGAAGTTTTATGATCTCGTCGACGTCTCCCCGGGAGACGGGCTCTCTTCAGTCAGCTGATCTTTCGCTTTTATCTCCCGAGTGACACCTGAAACATCCACACCCACCGTCGTGAGACAACTCGCACAATGAGACGCATTTCGGGGGGGGTTTTGATCCGTTTTGTCAGACAAAAAACAAAAATATTTCAATACTCGTCGGCTACTTTTACTCTTTGCGGACAAACTAATTACGCGTTCGAATAGTCGCTGCTGCCTTTTGATTTCGAGGTCGAGGCGCGTTCCTCTCGCCGCGTTTTCATTTCCTGTTTTGCTAGTAGAAAGCATTTGAAATATGCGTTTGATATCGAGCCGTTTCCTTGTTGCCGTGTGGTTTTGAATGAGTACCGGGCGAAACCTGACAGACGTGCACGTCAATAAACTCTGCCGAAAGCCCGCGTTTTTAAACAAACAAACAAACAAAAAAATCGCCGCTTTCTTTCTCGAGCGGTAAGATCTCGAGTTACCGAGCCGCTTATCGTTGGCGTTGGGAGTACGTCCAAACGAGAGCTCCCTTTGTGTTTAGGGACACGGCGGGCCAGGAGCGGTTCCACACCATCACCACCTCCTACTACAGAGGAGCCATGGGCATCATGCTGGTCTACGACATCACCAACGCCAAGAGCTTCGAAAACATCAGCAAATGGCTGCGCAACATCGACGAGGTGGGACACGCGCACACACATCGTCCTGTGAGGTTGTTTTTTTGTGTGTGTGTGTGCATCTTTGTGTTTTCATATCGTTGGCATGACGACAGGGCGTTAAGTACTTCGCGGGAACGCGGCCAACGTGACTAAACTGTGTGCGGGCCGTGACTAAATCGCATCAGACCAGCCGGACGTCCGTACGCGTCTGTAGTGCGGACCAGAACCAGAAGTTCAACTCTAAAACAGGAAGAACAGACCTTTTTAGTTTGATTTTATTTAGTTTTAATTAGCTAACTGCTAATAAAACTCCAGGTGTGGCAGCTAACAGTCCCGTAACAGCGAGTACGTTAATGTGAAGGGAAATTAAAAAAAAAAAAAAATCGCAATCTCCACTCGCGCCTGTGTACTTATTCTCGCCCGGGACATCGGCTGCATCAAAACGAGCGCTCCTTTAATCAATAACAAGGGCGGCGGCACATTTAAGTGAAATAATCCAAGTAAAATTCAATTCAACTTTATTTATAAAGCGCCAAATCACAACGAAGGTTATTTCTCGGACTCGGAGGTGGGCGGAGCCACCTGCTAACAGAACCGGGCTCGGAGGTGGGCGGAGCCGTCTGTTAACAGAACCGGGCTCGGAGGTGGGCGGAGCCGTCTGTTAACTGAACCGGGCTCGGAGGTGGGCGGAGCCACCTGTTAACTGATCCGCTTTTATCAGTTGACGATAAATTGCGCTGATAAATCCATTTGAATCTCATCAAACGCCGGTTCGAGGAGGCGTTGCCGAGCGATAAGAGCTGCGCGCCGTTTACGGAGGAGCTGATAATTGCTGCCGAGCAACGGTCATCAGGAAGGTGTGAAATTCACCGAAACGACCCAAAATATGAAGCAAAAAAAACCAAAACAAATTCTCGTTTTATCCAGAATCCTGAACTGAATTCTTTACAGGCTTCGTACTACAAAACCAGGAAGGCTAAAAGTCATACTTACAGAACAATAAGTACCACGTGTTGTATATACTTTGCTAAGTTGCTTATTGGACCAGAATTGTCTCCAAACTCGTTTCTGTCCCACAGAAGTCCTCCGATGTTAAACTCTGCTCGGCAATTATTCTGCCGACACGGTAACAATTAATGCAACGAGTTTTAGAGTAAAAGAGGGCTTAATGCTTTTTTTAAACAAAATGTTCTCTTTATTCTGTTAAAATACATTTAAGATTTGTTAAATTATCTGCCAATTTGAAGAAAGTCTCCCCCCCAAAAAATAGTTTTGCTTCCAATAAAGACGCTTTATTGTGTTTTTCTATCCTGTTAACCATCTTTCAAACCTTTTCTCAAAACAATGCAAGACTTTTGAAAAGCTCCTGTTTAAATGCGATTTAATAATCGACTCCTCTTTCCGTGTATTATTCTATTTTTTTTTCAGCATGCGAATGAGGACGTTGAGAGAATGCTGCTAGGCAACAAGTGTGA